>NW_025766458.1:0-39318 GCF_003918875.1 Haliotis rubra
GAGATAATTTTGGAGGTCAAGCCTATTAATAGCCTATACACTTGACCAGGTTCATAGACAATCCCCAGAGTTCAATCCCTGGTTTTAATTGTAAATTCAATTTTCCTTCAGTAATGGTGGACAACGTTTGTTATGCTGGCCTGGATGAAGATCAAAATCCTGACATAACTCAGAGGGGAGCTTCACTGCAAGAGACAACGTGCCAGGTAAGTACCGCAAATCCTGCAATGGGCAAAATGTAACAGTAAGATGGACACTAGCGGAGGAAGGGGAGGGCAAACACAGAGATAACAATTCACAGTTCATGAACACGATAATGGCAAAGGGTTACACCTCTGCATCATAATACTTTGGTGGACAAAGGACAGCCTTCCCCTTTTCGCAAGGCCCTTGGTTTATATAACTATTTTAGCTTACCTTTACACCAAATGGGAATCTCTTTCTGAGAACAGTGAGGGACGTAGCTTTCCTTTTTGGCACGAATATATTTGCTTTCCTTATTTGGCACTGGATATCTTTAGATTTCCTTATTTGGGACCGTGTATCATTTGTTTTCCTTATTTGGCACCATGTATTACTTGTTCTCCTATTTTTGCTTCATAGCTTTGATTTCCCTTTACGTCCTGTTTCTTCTGTGGTAGGTTTTGGTCAAACTAATTTGTCCTGTAAAAATATATAGTATGAAGATACGTCATAATTCGGGTTGATGAGAATGAATTATGTAAGATATGATCGTTGGTTCCGTTTGAATGTTTCTTCGTTTGTCAAAATCGCTACACTTTGAATGAGTATCTTGATATGACTGAATATCATTTAAAAGCTACCTAAGCAATCAGTCACTCTAATGTTTGTGTTCGGCACGATTTGCATTCGAGCATTTGTAATGGAAAACATTTCAAAAACACTAAAAATGCAGTCAAGTTTGGGTTTGGAGTTCACCAGAAATGGAGTTCACACATTGTGAACCCAATTTGGGAATCAAACCCATATCCTCCGGCGTGAAAGGTGAACGCTTTTAACACTAATCTTCGTCACCGTCCTACTGCCGTTGTAGCCATATCGGTTCTCTTGATCAATCGTCTTGTTTAGACTGCAGCTGGTGCTTCCTTTTCAGAGGTAACACCACTAACTGGAACACACCATCAATGCTCTCCATACAGGGCAGACAATCATAGTTGGGATCACTAACTGTTACGCACATCACACGTATGACGTCGTTGTAACCGTCTACTGCTCGCTGTTGTTTTCAGGTACAGAACTGCAGAACACAAAAAGGCCTTTAATCCTGAACCAAGTTCTTCAGTTTTGATACTCGAGAACACCAGGTCAGATATCAACAAAGGGATATGCCAGTGTTGACATTGTCTTCGAAACCACTGGGCCAGATGTGGACAACAAATATATCAATACAGACGTGATCACAGATACCACTGGGCCAGATGTGGTCAACAGATATATCAATACAGACGCGATCACAGATACCACTGGGCCAGATGTGGACAACAATTATATCAATACAGACGTGATCACAGATACCACTAGGCCAGATGTGGACATCAAATATATCAAGACAGACGCGATCACAGATACCACTGGGCCAGATGCTTGGACAACAGATATATCAATACAGACGTGATCACAGATACCACTGGGCCAGATGTGGACAACAAATATATCAAGACAGACGCGATAACAGATACCACTGGATCACAAGTGAACGTCGAATATACCAGTATTGATGATGTTACCGAAGCAACAGGATCAGATGTGAACAACGAAAATACCATGACGGGTTTGGGGGCAGAAGCTACAAAATCAGAGGGATAAACGTATATACCAGTATTGATGAAGTCACCCGAAACCACTGTCGCAACTGTGGACAACATATATAACAATACAGACGTAATCCCAGATAATACAAGGTCAGATATGAATGGTACAACGATTGAATCAGAGGTGAAAAACATGTATACCTGTATTGACGACGTCCTGAAACTACAGGGTCAGATGTGAACAACAAATATACGAATACAGACATGATAACTGGAAACCGCTGGGTCAGTTGGAAACAAGGAAAATGCCAGTCCTGGAATTGGCAGCAGAACCCTCTGGGCCAGTTGGAAACAAAGGAATATATCAGTTCTGAAGTGATCCCCACAAACCCGCTAGGTCAGTTGGAAACAGGGAATATACCAGTCCTGAAGTGATCCCCCAAACCGCCAGGTCAGTTGGAAACAAGGAATATACCAGTCCTGAAGTGATCCCCAAACCACTGGGTCAGTTGGAAACAGGGGAATATACCAGTCCTGATGCCATCCCCAAACCGCTTCGCCAGTTGGAAACAGCAGATATACCAGTCCTGAAGTGATCCCCGAAACCGCTGGGTCAGTTGGAAACAGGGCCACATTTGACTGACATATATTCCATTCAAGATGTTCCATGCGAGCGACGAATGTCAAAACACTGTGATCAGTGAATTCGATCGATCCCTGTGTGCAGACACTGCAGCAGAGACAGACAACCCGAACACAGAATCAGTACCGAACAGTGACATCACTGACGAAGTGTGTAGGAGAGTTAAGATCGTCCACATTTATCAGCTGATCAGATGCATAAATTCACGGTGCACCTCCTCCTAACGATTGTGTGATATGACTACACACAAGGCTGAAAACAGTTTGCTTTAATCAAGTTCTATGGGACGAAACTGAACTCATTTTATCATAGGTAATCTAGTGTTACTGTTTATTTCAAATATTGAAATTTTTAATTGGTGATGCATGTCGCCATTGTGCGAATCAATGTCATGATGTGCGTTTCTTTAGATACATATCACCCGTGTACATCCTACTAAGTAATGTTTAAAGCTGAAAACAAAAATAGAAAAAATAGTAAATAATTCAGATTTTCTTAAAGATTATGTATGGCAGTGTTTTTCATTACAGACGTCACAAAAATACAGACGGATATATCGCCGAACATATCATTTGATTCTTTTTGTAATATGAATTTCAAAACGAGAGACTTTACACGACCATTGACTTACATAGTGCGTGAAGCAGACAACAGAACAGACAAAGCGTCGATTGACTTTGCAATGTATATAGTTTCACCTGTTCACCAGATAAAAGGGTTGCCACATAAAGCTAGGATCAAATTTTCCATACAAACATAACTCAGGTTACAAGTACACAGTCAAAGAGCATACAATAGCAGACATCATGAATTTTGTGATTTTTCATTTTTCATGATCCATGCCGGCCTGTGGTAGGCATCCCCGGAACAGAATCAACGATGGACAACATTGTGATCAGAAACTGATGGATTGAGACTGGATGACCAGCTTCACAGATGAACAATGATGAATGTAGACAGCTGGAGACTATAGGCCATACGTACATAGCTAAACGGTTTTCAGTCACCGATTCATATTCTTTTCATTTCTTATCATTTCAGCGAACGCTCGTGTTGTATAATGATATTAAAATGCTAGCACATGCTGTATGAATACAGAAGAATGCATTAAGATCTGCCACACTGTAACAAAACTACGAAGACCCTGATTGTTTGATGAGCAAAATTTCCTCATAAATTATAACATGTATCTTACAGAATAAACTTTCTTATAAATGATTTCCGTATGATTTTTAAAACTTATTATTTATATTTAGGTCTTACAATTCAAAGCCCATTAATGATAACGCAGCATGATCCTCGGACATAGAACATCATGTGCAGTAACCTAATCCACACTACCAAAGGTGTCAAGATAACTTTCTGTTTCATGTCCTTTCCTCTTGTAATAAGGTCCAATGCATAATGTTGCTGGAATATTGCTGAAAGAGGTGTAAAACTATACTCACTGTTTGAAACAACTTGTAAGATAAAAGTACCTTCTGGCATTAAGAATATATATTATATGAGGCTGAAAGGCCAAGTTGTAGTAGAATGATGGTTCTGCCGCATGTGCAGCTTATAGGTTTATTGATGTCTGAATGCTGTCCTATGGTAGGGTAGAAATGGGGTGGATGGGCTGTGAGGCATCGTGGGATGAGTCCTTTATTGGAACAGTATACATGGTATATGTATGCATGTAGGTAGGGATTGGTTTGGATTGGGACTTTATAGGAATCTCATTTCGCTAGGGCAACCCTTTTTTAGCAACCACAAACCCATTTTTGACATGATACCATGACAGGTATGCAAAACTGGCAAGAAGGTTGCTCGAACTTCCACTCAGACATATAGAGTTGCTGCAGTATACAGGATACACTCCGACAACAACTATAGCAAAGCAAATCGCAGGAACTTTCCAAGAAAGGGCATTTTGTGCAGCAAAGCCATTGCACACCACCTCCGTGTCCGATATCTGCAACCACTTTCCGGTCTTCCAGCCTTTGTCGACCACCTCTGCGTTTGGCTATCTATCTCGGAAAGATATCGTGCAGCACAAGGAGAACGTCAATGTACGATGGGAGAGCACAGCCCACACAATAAAAAGTGTTGGATTACTGCACTGAATAGTACGCACCTCTTACAAAGGTATACCAAGGCAACCAAAATGTATGCGACACTTCTCTACACGGTGCAAAGACGAGTGCAGGAGTTATTGCCAGCACAATCCAAACTATCGAAATTGAAACCCAGCAGAAATCACCATGAGGCAAGGAAGCCCAAAACGACTCAAAAAACCTTTTGCAGTCTTTGTAGCCAAAGTGGGCGTCTCCAAAATCGCGATCGACCGACTCCAAAAGAAGTAGCATCGACTACACCTGAGACTATTCCGGCGTCATAGACCGCAAACAGCTTGTGCACTTCCTCTGTAGCCAACACTGATTTGTCGAAGATAAGCTGATCTCGTGGAAGATGGACAACACTCACTCTGTTGGCAACCATGTTTGTGGGTATTGACAATGAAGTCGCACCAAGCTGTACAACAAAGTCGTTTGCAACTTCAAAGCTGGAGAGTCCGAGAACCGATTGGCAGCCATCTTCTCGACTACATGGATTGTCCAAACGAGCATCTCCGCAAAACCATTCTCCACCTTGACGTACAACAACGAGGTTGCACTCGCATAGAAGTGTCGCTGTATGCCTGTCAAGACGCTGACGCAGGTCCACCAACAGAGAATAGAACATTTTGCAAGACGTGTTGGAGCAAAGGTTTCACCAGCAGGCGACGGTCTATTTGTAGTACAACCACCAGCAATGCAGTGGCTTCGTCTCACAGAAAAGTTAGACCACTGTTTTTGTCATAGACGACCATCCACAGCAATCGATCTTCGTCGTGTGGTATGCACATTCAAATACGGAATGCGTGTCTGGGTACACATTCGTCCAAACAACACAGAATCCAGAGGAAAAAACATCGACTGGACCATAGGAGACTTTGGTTTTCGAAGGGTCCCAATATTCCACGTGGACATCCTATCGACAGAAGGAGATGCTGTGGAACTAGGCCCTCTCCGATGCTATGCTAAAGGCGAGGACAAGAAGACAGTGCTGGCTGCCAGCAAAGAAGTCAACAGCTCTACATACATCCAGCATGGATCCAGGCATATTTCTCCCAACAACTCCACACATCGAATCGCAAAATTTCTACTCTGAAATTGCAGGAGCTACTGCAGTCCGAGAAGGCAGAGAATCGGCAACAAAGTGCCGATAAATCACTACAAAGGAAATACAAATTCGGGAAGAATGAGCAGAACTACATAAAAAGGAGATGAAGCTCTGCAAGACAGTTTCGCAGAAGCCACAGCATACATCCAAAACGAAGACAATCCCAACTGCTTGTGGAAAATGCTCTCCACAATATGGATACAAACAAAGTAGGGGCATAGCCGGCTGATACAGCGTTCTCGGCTTCTGAACCACCAATCATTCCACACGCATCGTTCTCCAATCGCCAATAGGCAAACAGAGCACTGTTTGGTCTACAGCGGGGCTAGAAAGAGTACTATGACAATGCAACTCCTACTTCGAGAGAACAAGGACAGATTGTTTCGAGCGACAAATGTATTGGTTGGTAGAAAGGATTTCTCTCAAAACCTAGTGTATGAACACACCCTGCAAATCGAGATCAGATCCTCCGAAGATCGTTCTTGGACAAACCCAACAAAGATATTCATTGGAAGAAACTACAGGTAGTGGCATCTCTATGGGAAAGGTATCTGGACAAGCGCAAGAAGATAGAGGTAATAGAGAACATGTCTGAATACGAAGAATATCTATAACTACAAAGACTATGAAATCCATCGCCCAGGTGTCGCCGCCAAAAACTCGCGCCAAAGACGATGTAGACATTCCCGTACATGGACATTGGATGGACAGTGCTGTAGCGGATATAGATCTGTCGACAAAGCAAAGCCCAGCTCTATGTAGCACAACGCCAAACACACAAAAAGGCTAGAATCATTACGAATAGAAACAACAACACATCATCTCTAGAAATTACAAGTCAACAGACTGTTTCCATAGCCGACAGCAAATAGTCTAGTCTTGCCCCATTTTGTATAGTTTTTCTCAACAGACCCTCCGACAGCATGCCTAGTATTTTTGCAGATGCACAATCGTGGGCTTAGGGTTGCAAAGGAGGAATGGAGTCATACAGTTGTCTAGGCCCGTTTTCGTATTCCAGCTGCTTTTCGTGGAATTTGTGGTACGGAAAGTAGGGTGCACCGGACGAAAAAACCCAAACGCATGGTTTGTATGCCCTACTACAAACCTTTTTTTCCAAATAGGCTGCATTCCACACGTCAACTTCTCTACTACATATCGTGGGGGTGTCCGAAGGGGACCATGGAAACTGGTTTGGATGTCTTCTCATCGGCCTGTCTGTCGTCTGGTATGTCGGTCAGTGTGCTGTGCTTCCAGGTCTTGTGCACGACCTTCCAGAGAAACTCGGCGGCAATAAAAATCTAGGTCCACTTTGGGGCCAATTCTAGCACCTGACACCGAAAAATACTCAACACTTACCTCCCGGTTTTACAGGCTCCTCCAGTAGAGCGTTGCTAGGTTGGGCTTAGTAACGGCGGTCCTACCAGGGCCGCCGTTTCCAAAAGCAGCCATGTTGTTTAGATTAGTAATGGCGGTCCTGGTAGGACCGCCGTTTGATAGATTGAGGGAGCCATGTTGTTTAACTTAGCAACACATTCAAGTTCAAGTCCCAATCAAAACAAATCCCTACCTACATGCATACATATATCAAGTATACTCTTCAAATAAAGGACACATGCCACGATGCTCACACAACCCATTCTCCCATTCATGTTTACCTTACCATAGGACAGCATTCTGACATCAACAAATCTATAAGCTGCATGTGCGGCAGAACAATCATTCTACGACTACTGGCCAAATGATGATGGAAAATATTACCCTTTGGCTTCAATCCACAATATTAATATAGTACAGATTGATGGAATATTGCTAAAAGCGGTGTACCACCATACTCACTCTCACTCACTTAAAAGCAGGGTCTTACATTAATTTCAGAAAACACTTAGCAGTGTCAATTTTATAAAACCCCTTGATTGTTATCACTTGAAATAACAAATTGGCAAAATTAAACAATCTACATGTCCCAGTAGTTTTAAAGACGTCGGTAGTCTCCGTGCATTTCACACAAATTTCACTTTCAGACCTTACAGAAACGTGCGTCAGAAAACAATTTACGGAAAGGGCGATTGTTGCAGAATGTCTCCAAATAATACAAAATTATCTTTGAATAAAGATGTCTTTCCTGATAAAAAACGTTATGTGTCCTTGACCATTACAAAAACATTTGTGTAAACGCATCCAGTCTATTGCTTAAAGGCAGTGCCGAGGGAGAGTTGGCCTGCTCAGCTAACCCCTGGTAAAAGTTGAGATCTGTTGAAACTATGAAGAGGCGTATCAAAGAATCCACAGCCACACAACAAATGACAAAGTATGGTGGCAGGGATCAAATACTGAAACAGTAATATCGTCCGTAGTTCTGATGACAGTGATCTGTTTTGCCCTCATGGCGAAATGACAGGTAACACTGTAGATACGGAAGAAAATACAAGAATAATCGACCTTATTGCAAAGGAAATGTTGGCATGCACCTCAGTCCAAATGGCTGAAAGACCACAGTGAGTATTAATATGTGCCTAATTTAGTATTTTAGAAACGTTGTGATTTGGGAAATAACCTAATACATAGGAATAGTTTGATTTGCCAGAACTTGACTGCCCATGACTTCTGTTTTCTGTCATTAAACCTGTAGACGTTTGTTGACATTAGTTAAGTATTTGCTTCTGTAAGGGTTGTCTGAGACTGTAGGCCACTGTCACTGATCAGGGGAGCTAGAAATCCGACATAGCATGAAAGTGTTGATTTGTTTACCGGTGGATGGAGGGGACAGTGTACTGGTAGGGGCAGATTACCGGTGTATGGAGGGGGCAGTGTACTGGTAGGGGCAGATTAATGGTGGATGGAGGGGGCAGTGTACTGGTAGGGGCAGGTTACCGGTGTATGGAGGGGACAGTGTACTGGTAGGGGCAGATTACCAGTGTATGGAGACGACAGTGTACTGGTAGGCACAGGTTAATGGTGTACGTAGTGGAGCAGTGTGTGGTGATCGGGTTCGCCAACTGAAGTTGAAGGCCATGACCAGGACGGAAGGTACCGGAGACGGCCGATTACCACAGCGAGAATCCGTGGAAGCCATTTTGTAAGTAAAACTGCCTAGATCAGGGAGTCTACCTAAAGTTGTAGATTTGGGCTTATATACTACAATGTGCGAGCCGCGGCTTACTCCATTAGTGATCCGATACCGTAGTGAAGGCTGTGATCACTACAAGTGTATTGGTAGAGACAGGTTTCCAGTGTATGGAGGTGAGTGAGTGAGTGAATATGGATTTACGCCGCCTTTAACAATATTCTGGGGACACCAGAAATGGGCTTCACACATTGTACCCATGTTGGGAATTAAACCCAGGGGAATGCTTTAAAACTACTGGGCTACCCCACCTCACCATTATTGCTTGAAGCATGTAAAGTTCATGAGTCATTCTCAAAAAATTCGTGCATATTTATGTTATATGTTTCTACCCAACAAACTTAAGTCCAAATCAGTACATTTTTTAAGGTAACCAATCTATCTCAGTATAGTCTACGTTACAGTAACAATCTTGGGAATAAAATATTTTTTCTATTTATTTTTAAAAACCCTTAAACACCCAATTTTAATCAATTTTCTAGTGGATGATGTGCAATTTGATTTTGTTTTCATGTTTTCAATAGAAATTATTCAACACATCATAATTAATGATGCTACAGCTACATGCTTGGCGCGGTTTGGTCTTTTTGTATAAAAAAATTAGTTTGTAGTAATTGAGTGAGTTATTATTTAACGTCACATCGGCAATATTTCAACCATATCGTGACGAGAACATATTTGATTTTGAAGTGGAATATATGTATAATATAAAACCTGTTGACGAAGGACAGTAAAACAACTACACTATCACAATTAGAATTAAAACTAGCGTGGAAAGTTTAAAACTAATAGCACTATAGGGACAATACAATATAAAAACAGGCTATATATCGCCAACAACAGAAGGTAGATCACCATAATAGGGACCATGGGGACTTACAGTACCTTTGCTACCTGCATGGACCCTAGTTGGATTTACTCCATCCCTTCAGCGGTTGGCGATGATAGGAAAATGTTATCCAAAATTAAAATAACAAGAATACTACGTTTAAAATCCTGGTAATTTTAAATTGACTTTCAAAGTTTTGGGACTTACGTACCCACTAAGGGGACAATAATTTTACGATACTTCAAACCTCCCCGCCCCCGAGAGGGTACAGCCACTAACAATCGAAGTTACTAATCAAACTACCAATCATTACAAAAACTTACATCTATCTACAGAACATATTTATCAAAATTCATTAATTAAATCAATTTCTTTTAAAAAGCAAAAGAATTAAATGAAGATGAACAGTATTAACAAGATCCTTAACAGTTTGAACATTGAAATATTTATCTCTTATGATGGAGAATTCAACAGTCAAGCAGGAGATGCTTGACTGTGACTCTCTAATCACAAAGGGATACAAAACGGAGGATCCTCACCTTTTAGCAAGTATTTGTGAGAGTGTACCTTGTAATGCCAATGCGACATCGGCGCATGATGACCTCTTCAAATCTGGACTGACAACCCAAGTAGGTGTAACCAATATAGGGTTTTATTTCATGTAATCTATTAATACCTACCTGGGTGTCCCACTTCTTCTGCATCAGATCACGGATGTAAGTTCTAATGCTAGCTTTGTAACCAGAGTATGGAATCAGAAGTGGTGTCACAGATTTGTTGAGTGCTGCCTTAGCAGCAAGATCAGCCAGTGTGTTCCCAGAAATGCCAACGTCGCTGGGTAACCAACAAAAGACGATGTCGCAATGGCCAGTAGCAAGCTCATTATACAATTCAATAATTTCTAATAAAAAGTGGATGTTTACAAAGAAATAAAAAGCCTGAAGACACGAAGAGAATTAGAAAGATGATGTATTGTTTATATTTATCGTGTTTATTAATATATTTAAGAGCTGTTAAGATGGCATTAGCTTCTGCTCTGAAAATAGAGCCGTTATTTGGTAATCGAGGAAGAGATTGTTCGGGATCAATGACAGTGGCACATGCCACTGCGCCACCAAATCCTTGGACCCATCTGTAAATAAGGATTTATAAGTATTATATTTTACTTTTAATTGATTATACGCTTGTTTATATTGTAATTCATTAGTTTCTGATTTTTTAAACTTTGTCAGAGTAAAGGTCAACTTGTGGCCTAACCAATTTACTAAGGACGAAGAAAGAAGACGAGAAGCAGCTATATTCTCCAGCTCAATGCCAAAGCAGCAGTAATTAATGGCTTCATTTTGAGCCCCAGTGGCGGAACAAGAGAAGATTTCTGGTTGTACAAACCTTCATAAACAGGATGAAAGATACAAGGAAATGCAGGATTCGATTCGTTTAGAATATAGTTTTGTAAGATATTGTAAAGATAATTTTATTCGTCGTTGGGCAAGAGAAGGCTCGTCTGCTTCGACGTAAAGACTGTCAACAGGAGAAGTTCTAAAAGATCAAAAGACAAAGTCTTAGACCTTGGTGGTGGACAGAATCAAGTAGTTTTAGATTGCTTTGCAGGCACAACCATATACAATGGAGCCATAATCAAGCTTCGAGCGGACCAGTGATCTATATAGGTGTAGGAGGGTAGTTTGGTCCCCTCCCCACTTTGAATTAGAAACGACTTTCAATAAATCGAGTGCCTTCAGGCATTTTAGATTTTAAGGGATTTAATATGCGGAAGAAAGGTTAAATGGGAGTCGAAAATCAGACCCAAGAACTTGGCCTCTTTACAACCTTAATGGGATGGCCATTTAAAAACAGTTCTGAGGGTCTGTATGTGAATGTATATTTATGGCAGAAATGTATGCAATTAGGTTTGGATTTAGAAAATTTAAAGCCGTTTTCAAGACACCATTTATTTATATTGTTTAAACACAACTGTAGTTGCCGTTCGATAGTATGCATATTCTTACCGCGACAAGAAATGTTAAAATCATCCACAAAAGGTGAGCCATCGATTGAATCATTTAAAACCTTGAATAAACTGTTGATCTTAATACTAAACAATGTTACAGACAAAATACTGCCTTGTGGGACACCCTGATCCTGATTGTAATGATCAGACAGGGTTGAACCCACTCGGACTTGAAATTGCCTGTCTTTCAAAACTGTGATATAAAGAGAGCCAAACGGCAGCTCAAAATATCATGCAAATCCTTCAAATGCCATGCTTCGATGTCGTATCATAAGCTTTCTCAAGATCAAAGAAAATTGATACGTCATGTTGTTTATTTACGATTGCATTTTTAACAAAGGATTCTAAGCGTACCAAATGATCATTTGTACTACGATTTTTCCTGAAACCACATTGAATATTGGTTATAAGGTTATTGGTTTCAAGATACCAAGTTAATCTATTATTCACCATACGTTCCATGGTTTTACAGACACAAGTAGTTAGAGAGACTGGCCTGTAATTCGACGGATCTCTATATGATCCTTGCCAGGTTTTATTATTGGGACTACAATGGCATTACGCCATGAAGGAGGAAATTCTCAGACGTCCATATTTGGTCAAATATATCTAAAAGTGTCATCAGACATGGTTCCCGGTAAGTGTTTCAGTAGCTGGCAATGTATATTGTCATCACCCGCTGCAGTGTCATGAGCTTGGTCAAGAGCAGTATGTAGCTCATGTAATGAAAACACTTCATTATAATCTTCACCGTTATTTGATTCGAAATTAAGTTTTGTCTTTTCCTGTTGTTTCTGATATCTCTGAAACTCAGGGACAAAATTTGCCGATGAAGAATGTTTGGCAAGAGTTTCGCCAATTTTATTTTGCAATGTTGCATTTGTCAGTTATTAAATTGTCACCATCTTTAAGATGATGAACAGCAGATTTTGAGCCTTTGCCTTTTATTCTTTCAACCATGTTCCACATCTTAGACATGGGTGTGCACAAATTAATTTTGGAGACATAGTTTCTCCAAGAATGACGCTTGTTTTGCTTATATGCCCGTCGCGCCTTGGCACTGTAATTTTAACATTGTTCAAATTATGAACAGTAGGATGTCGGCGAAAATATTTTTCTGCCTTCTTCCTACATTTCCTGGTTTGTGTGCATTCATTGTTAAACCATGGTTTACGAATGTGTGGATTTACAGAGGACTTGGGAATTGTTTGGTCAGCAATTTCATTCCAGTTCAGCGGGAAAACAGCTATATTGGATCTGATACATTATTAAAGTTGTCCGGTATTATTTGTCCACACACAGTATTTCAAATAAGGACCAGTTGGCCTTGGAGAAATTCCACCGTGATGAAGGGGAATCATCATCCGGTCTGAAAGCTTTCAGGACAGTAGGGAAGTGATCGCTTCCACAAAGGTCATCATGAACAGACAGAATGAGTACATGTAGGTGCTGTAGCCGATTGAGAGTTTAAGAGTTTTCTTGCTTCTCAAATGTGATATTTTTTCGCACTTCAGTCTAAAATTTTCGATTCTGTTTGCCAAACAGGACAGAGTTTAGAGGATGCCATATGCTGGCCATCACAGCTGATACATTTCATGACCTGTTGGCATTCAGGATTTTCATGGTTGTCACCGCAACGTTGACAAACCATTGAGCGGATACAGGTCCTAGAACCATGGCCGAATTTTTGACATGTAAAACATCGGAGTGGATTGGGGACATACACCTCCACTCCACTTACATAGCCAGCTTTGATAGACTCTTGTAATTTAGACAGCGCAAAGTGAACAGGTACGTGTTTGTGGGTTCAATAGTTGAATCCTGATTTTTTTTCGTGAAACGTTTCACAGATGAAACTCCTTGATTTTGTTACTCTGCTGCAATTTCTTGTTGTGACATGTCGGACAAGGAACGGGTCCTGTCACAAACAATGCCTCTACAGGAATTAAGTGTCAGTGTTCTGAAACAACAACCGCAACATTGGCAAATTGATGGATTGATAACAGGTTTATGGACTGTTGTTTCTTCACACACACTACACGAAGGGCACCAGAATGAAGTCGGGTGACATTTTTTACTTCACCACAATACCCATGAATAGCTTTTGATATGGCAAATGGATTAAGTCTAATAGGAAGAAGGTCTTTTGCCTCGATCACCAGGAATCGAGCCCAGGAATCAACATTTGGACTAGTGTCATCAGATGAACTTGATTCTAAATGTCTTCCTTTTAACCAGATTTATTGTAAGCCATAGTGAAAGAAAAACATTCAACAAACCTGCCCCCCACCCACCACGGAGTGTCAACAAGGACAGTGTTAAATTGCATCGGATATCCAAGACGCAAACACCAGGGATACAGGGCTGATATACTCCAGCAAATATGACATGAATAGCTATATTTGTCTACTAAGTTCACTGTCAGGCTAGTTCGGCCCATCACGATTACTTAGAAACATACAGAATTCAGCGATCAACATCACCAGATTGGCCCATGAGCCACCACCTTCTGGCATAGGACTCTAGGCAAAATGCGTCAGATAATTTCAAATTATAACATTCATTAGTAGCATTCAAAACAAAATGCACAGTAATTTCAATTTGAATGTTTCAATGCACAGGGCACGGCGTGACCAGCCGATTGAAGAACCGGGCCAGTTTTACCACCCGTCTAGGTGAAGTGAGGGCCAAAGTGGTGTGTTGGGCAACAGGAACACGGTTCCAGGATCCTATTGCCCTTAACCACCAGACTCCCATCCTCCACCAACAAAGGGCGCAACCCACGGCAAACGGGTCGTTGGACCAAATATGCCCCCGGATCCCCAACGGGGTTGAAGAGCGCTTAGCGTTACCCAGCACCCACCACGAGGAGGTGGCTCTTCACGGGTGCCCATTAGTTTGTAAAAAAGTTCAAACTTTGTCACAAGGTTTGATGTCACTACCGTAACATCCCCAAAACTGCAATGATTACTCCCTGTAGTACCTTATGATTATACTTCATATTTGCAAGCAATGACTGTGAGGCTAAACACTGTCTTTGTCAAACACTGACACATAAAAAATCATTTTTCTAATTATATCGTAAAATTGTGTGTACAAAATGATATCTGAGATTTTTGTATGTCCTAACCATTACGGTGGTTACCGCTGAAACCAGTTAATTTTGTGAAGCCAAACAATGCCACTCACCTCAGAAAATAGGGAAATCATTTTGAAACCATGTTCTCACTAATCTTTGGGGACCAGTTATTGTTTTAAAACTGATATTGTTAGTGGCTGTCACTACCGTTACGGTCACTGCCGTTATCATGGGGTCTGTTACGGTAAAAGACAGATTTTGTGACGGCAGTGACATTTGACGGTCGACATAGAACACATTCAAACCTGTTAATTGCAGATTAAATGCATACTTTTTTAAATGCATAAAATATAATAACAAAACATATTTTACCTGCCTCTGTGAACTGCCACTATTGGGGGTGAAGATTTGCCACAAAACAAGAAAACACCGATAGGATTCAAGCCATTACTTGTACACTGACTTATCTTCCAGAAATGGGAAACCTGTGATGCCGATATTTTAACAGAGGATCGGCAGCTATTAATCAGTTATCAAAAATATCAAAAAGGTCTCCTTAGTTCAAAGCTTTTATGTCCTGAATTGTCCCAATTGTGTAGATTGATGTTCATGCTGTTCATCCCTGGATTGTCTGGTTCCTTAGTACTTACAGACTGCCGCCATATAGCTGGAATATTGCAGTGTGTAGCATAAACCCAACTCACTCACTCAAGGCTTTTGTCAATAAAATTACTTATTGAACACATTATTGCTTTCCTATCAATATTAATATTTGTTTTAATGGATCATTATCCCCATATGACACAATACTAATTAAGATGTATTTTATTTTCTATTGTTCTCACTAATTGCCATAAACAAATGTGTTAAATTTGTTTTAAAAGTTGCTGAAGGTATATCAGAAGTTGAAAAATAAACCACCATGAAAATGTCTTGAAGCCATTTACCGCCCTGCAAACCAGTGTGCAAGTAAACACGAAGTCTCATGTTCCAAATAACCATCACCAAATCCAACGTCTTAACATACACCAGAATCTGCTTAGTCATCAAACATTTCCAACCTCATCAAAATGCTCCTGCTGATACTGATAAACTCATTTTATTGAAATATATTGAAAAATTAACTGATTATTATGTAAATTATTCTTTTCAGGAGTATATAAACCTGACCTGGGTTTGACAATATGGTAGCCTTTGTTTTTACAAATTCTCTGGGGCACCCGTGAAAGGCCACCTCCTCGTGTTGGGAGCTGGGTAACGCTAAGCGGGCTTCAACCCCCGTTGTGGACCCAGGGGGTATTTTTGGTCCACCGACCCGTTTGTCGTGGGTTGCGTCCCTTGTCGGTGGAAGACGGGAGTCTGGTGGTTGAGGGCACTGGGAGCTTGGAACCGTGTTCCCTTTGCCCAACATACCACTTTGGCCCTTACTTCACCTAGAAGGGTGATAGAACTGGCCCAGTTCTATCAATCGGCTGGTCACGCCAAGCCCTGCATGCATGGTGATAATTTTCTGCACATTTTGTTACTGGGTCTTGGACATTTTCGATTTTCAGTGAACAAATTCTTCATATATTAAATTGCCTAGAGTCCTATGCCAGAAAGCGGTGGCTCATGGGCCAATCTGGCAATTTTGACCTCCGGGTTCTGTTTGTCTTCAGGGATCTGTCTTGGGCAGAACAATCAAAACACGTGTTACATCAACTTGACTAATACAAGCAAATGTTGGGTCACAAATATCCCTTTCATCTAGAAACGAAACAGAGACGTTTAGAGGATTTCAATCGCTCCACTGGAAATATGTTTTCCAACAGTTACCCCTGGGTTAGTTTTCGGGTAATTGAAGCTTCAGATTTTCTTCCACTCAAACTAAACCCATTTGCCATTTCAAAGGCTATTTCCGGAATTTGTTCCGAAGTTAAAAGTGTTACCCGCCTCCTTAATGGCTAGCTTCTTGTTGAGTATGCATGGAGAGACAGCAATCTCTCAAGCTGTTGCAGTTTATTCTACCAATTGTAAAATATCTTTTTTGTTCAATGTACAAAGCATAAAAAATATCAATTATATTTTTTATAAAAAGCAATAATTAAATGATAACTAACATTATATATTTATCCCTTGTGATGGAAAACTCAATGCAATCAAGCAGGAAATTGTTGATCCTGATTCTCATCACACGGATACAAAACGAAGGATATTTTAAACAAATATTCACGGGGTGTATCTCATGTATGGCCAATGTAATATCACCGCATAATGACCTCTTCAAATCTGGACTGGCAACCCAAGTAAGTGTAGAAAACATAGGGTTTTATTTAATGTAATTTATTGATACCCGCTTGAGTGTCCCATTTACTTTGCATTAGATCTCGGATATAAGATCTAATCACGTCTTTATAATCAGAGTATGGAATCAGAAGTGGTGTCACAGATTTGTTGAGTGCCTTTGCAGGTAAAATCGGCCATTGTGTTCCCAGAAATTCCAACATGGCTCAGTTACCAACAAAGACGATGTCGTATTGGCCAGTAGCAAGATCATTATATAATTCAATATTTTTAATTGAAAGTGGATGTTTGCAAGAAAGATGTTTGCATCGTCGTGCCCGAGGGAACAAAGACAGATTCATAGCCTGAAGTCACGACAGAGACTGAATACATTATATATTGTTTGTGCTATATTAGCGATAACCAAATAGAGA
Organism: Haliotis rubra; assembly: GCF_003918875.1. Classification (NCBI taxonomy): domain Eukaryota; kingdom Metazoa; phylum Mollusca; class Gastropoda; order Lepetellida; family Haliotidae; genus Haliotis; species Haliotis rubra. The sequence continues at coordinate 17,359 of NW_025766458.1, forward strand.
TTGTACCATACTATAAGAATTTTCGAATTTTGTTTTCCCATAGAAATATTTTCTCAAGAGCTTGTGAGTCACTTGCAATGCAAGAAGAAACAGCCCAAACGTTGTGAAGGTTTTACTTGTAAAATATAAGCATTCTTTACTTCAAATTTGTTTATGGAAAATCCAACCAATTCGTTTATATGGATCGGTAGTTTCGGGAAAGAAAAGTAATACGACTATAGAAAATGTTCATACTAAATTTTGTAAATTCATTTCACAAAGTGAACATAAAGCTGCTAATAAAGTGGACGCTTCCTCTAGTTAGCAATGCTTGTTATGGAGTATTATCATTTTGGATAATATTGATTAGACAGCCTCTTAATAGAATATCCAGAAACAGTTAGGAATGTTTAAAGAAATTAGAGGACATATAAAGGAGATATAAACTGATTTTCACCTGTACGAGAATTACAGTTTCAATATGGATTTGGTCATGTATGGATCGCACAAGACGTTGGCGACGGGGATTCTTTTTAAATCTGTTCAAACAACGATGTAAAGATATACACCAGCAAGAATGGTTACATGATTTCCGCCCTTCAAGTATTATAAGTTATTATGCTGAGTTTAAATCCTTTATCAAACCTAAATTAATATATCTTTCCTTAACACCAATGCGTCTACGCAGAATTGTAACTATTTTCTGATGTAATGGCCATGATTTTCAAGATAAAGGCTGCTAGGTTTTCTAAACACCCGTATGATGAAATTACCAATTGTGTCCATTGTAACCTAACAAAAGATGAGTATCATGTACTGTTAGAATGTCCTCAATATTCCTGTTTAAGATTGAAATGCTTACCTTCATGTAAGAAAAGTTATGACTGTTTTAACAACGACTGACGTGCAACTATTGTATAAATAGAGAATACTACACGAGGTCTCATTACATACGAATTATACGAAACAGAGTGTCCTTCCTATGGTATCCTATGGTTTAACAGACTCTACACATTGAGGTTTCATTTCTCCTACAATATCCTCTCTGGTCACGTCTGAGAGGCACTTCGTACCATCTCGGACAATGCCACTACACAACTGGAAAGTTAAATGCACTGTGACAAAAATATCCATGTTTGCAAACTGATGTGCTTTCAGGATATTTTGATTCTGTTGTCTCCTTGAAACATTCCACAAGCAGGAAACCAGAGTGGGAGAGAGTGACGTTTTTAACTGTGCAATATATTCCTTCAATAGATTTGGAAACGACAAAAGGGTTGCTTTTAGTGGACCACTATCACTTCCTTCTACAACCAGACATCGTGGTCAAGAATCAATATTTGGATGAGAATCCTGATGGGAAGATAATAAAACATCTGGATCAATATGCCGTCTCTTCGATTTGGAGGTTGAACCAGTCAACTGTAGGGTAGCTTAATGTGAGCAAGATTATTCAACATCCCTGCTCCCCATCCGCCATAGGACGGTGTTGTAGTGGAAGCCAACTACAGACACCAGGGTTACAGGGATGCTTTACTCCAGCCAAATAGATACATGATAATTTTGTCAAACAGAGTATAAGTCATGCTGTATAAGTCATGCTGTATAAGTCATGCTGTATAGGTCAGGCTGTATAAAGTCAGGCTGTATAAGTCAGGGCGGTATTCAAAAGAACTTAAGTCTGAAATATGACTTTGAAAATATGTTTTTGAAAAACTACGTTTTCACTTTTTCTGACTTAAATTTTTTCAGATTTTACTCAAAAGTCATATTCATAAAGCAGCTTAGGCTTAAGTTTTGGCGATTTTCCGACTTAAAATCGTAATACTGGGCAGTGGGTAGGCAACTTGGAAGGTGTTTGACTTAAGTCAGTAAACAATATGGCTGCCGCGTAGCGCTGAGGCGTCGTTCATTTCACCAAAGATGACAAAGTCTCGTTGAATACAGCGATGAAGAATTAATTCGGCGATACTGTCTAGATGGAAATGGCATTAGATTCGTCGCCAGTCAAATAGCGCGCCAGACGTTGAGCCCACAACCACCTGTAACCACGCACTGGATGTGAGGTACTGCTGCCACCGGGAAATTTCAATTGTGCAATGCGGACGATCAAGGTGTCGGCCAGCCAGCCAACCATTCCCAGAGCTGTGAATGACTGCATACGAAGCTTGTCATCTGACAGGATTGTCAAACGGTTCGTTCGCTTCCCCTACAACTTCGTGACATCAGGCGTCATCAGACCAACTTTTATCAGGTTGCAAACTTTCCCAAAGTTGTGGGGTGATCGACGGGAACGCACGTTCAGATTTAAGCCCCAACAGTAAATGAAAATGAATTTGTAAACCGGCATCACTACCACAGCATCCATACACAGATCGTTTTCAATAGCGAAGACAGGATAATTGACTTGTCGCTCGGTGGACTGGATCGACACACGATTCACGCATATTGACCAACAGCAGTCTCTACCAGTTGTACGACCGTAATGTTGTCCCCATCGGATGCCACCTTCCTCGGTGACAGTGGTTACCCCTGTAAGAAGTGGCTACTAACCCCTTTCCTAAGACCATTGCTTGGGACCACAAACAAACTACAACAGACATGTAACTTCCGTGTTAAGTTGCCAATTGTGATCAGCAACATAGAGTGGTGTCCCTTTGTATTTACCTCGAATAAACATTGAGCAATCGTTCTCATTACACATTATAGATCACAAACGTTATTACATTTAGGCTGGATAACCGAAGCAAAATACAGTTTTCATAAAATACGAATTCTGTATTCAGGTTGTAGACATTTTATGAGTATGCTGAATATGACTAGAAATTACTTTTTCTTAAAACATCATAAACCACTTAAATAATCTATGTAAGTGTTACTGTATTATTAGGGTTTTTTCAGAGTTATTTACTGAATAAGTGACAGAGTTTACAATGACAACACAAACAGTTTTATTGTGCTGGAGGTTTAAAGATATTTTATTTCATAACCCAGATCGCATAAAAAGAACAAGGAGCAGTGTTGAAAGGGCCATTGGCCAATTCAAGCGCAGATTTCCTGTTCTTCATGGGGAAATCAGGTTAAAACCTGAGAAGGCTTGCAAGGAGTAAGAAAAATATAATCAAACAACCGTTATTTCTTTAGCACTGTTTACTTGCCACATAAATAATACAAATAAATTGACAAGGTAAGAAAGCTGAATGGCAATATGATTAATAATATATTTCAATTTTGCAAGATGTATGAATCACTGAAAATATGAAACTATATTCATATATATATTACTATATATCACGAATATGATATGGGTTGTCATGAATTGCTATTTACTAATGCTATTGAAAATATGTAAAAGGCAATACAGTAGTTCATCGTCTCAAAATGTATACTGCATAGTCATGTCTATACTTGACCCTTGTATCTAAATTCTATTATTTTCCATTTATCACTAATTATTCCATATTTCAGGTGGTCATAGCATGTGCTGTCCTTCACAACATATGTAAGGACAGAAACATTCCAATACCACCCACAGATGGGCATGATGGATTGGAAGGCATGATGGGCAGAATGGAGGTCTACCAGGATCACTACACCAGTGGCTGCACTGAGATATAGAGAGCACTTCGCCATACAAAACTTTCCATGTAAGATGATTTTTTAGGATCTTCTATCATAGTGTCAGAGTAAGAACTATAAATGGTAGATTATGTTATTACATTTAATACACAGACAATCCTCTCAAAACAAACTTACGTTTTATCACTCATACTATTAATACATTCTACACGATAGCTTTTATTTATTTGTAATGTTGTATCTCTTATCTTCATGTGTACTCAGGCACCCATGAAGCGGGCCACCTCCTCGTGGTGGGTGCTGGGTCACGCTAAGCGCCTTTCAACCCCCGTTGTGGACCAGGGGGATATTTTTGGTCCACCAACCCTGTTTGCCGTGGGTTGCGCCCCTGTGTCGGTGGAGGACGGGATTCTGGTGGTTGAGGGCACTGGAGCCAGGAACAGTGTTCCTTTTGCCCAACACACCACTTCGGCCCTGACTTCACCTAGACGGGAGGTAGAATGGGCCCGGTTCTACCAATCGGCTGGTCATGCAAGCCCTGTGCATGTATATTGTGGTGCACATATATTTTATATTGTTAAATGTTTTGGCAAATGTCTTGGCTTTATGATGTTTCCTTCGAAATTAAATTAGAACTTTCATTCTATAACTCTTGCCTAGAGTCCTATGCCCAGAAGGCGGTGGCTCATGGGCCAATCTGGTGGAGTAATTATTTATAATTCTTCTGCTGGAGTATATCATCCAAGTATCCTTGGTGCTACAAGTCGGAAATCCACTTGTTTTTAGCATTGTTATATGGTACTCCGTGGTGGGTGGGAGCTTGGATGACGAAACAATATAACAACAGCCATGGATTATCAAAACCCCTAACAAAAACCAAACGTCCACTTGAAAACGATGATCAGCAACGTCCCTCCACATCTATCGATTATTGGCCACGATTTTTGGTTATCGAGACTCTTGACAAGACTCCATTAAAACTAAAAACCCTTTTGCAATTTCTAAAGGTGTCTCTGGAATAGCAGGAGAAGTCAAAAACATCAAACGCTTGCGAACAGGATCGCTGTTAATCGAATGTAACAGAAAGATACAAGCAACCAACCTGCTATCAATTGATGTATTCATTGGAGTTCCGGTTCTGGTGTCAGCTCACAGAACGTTAAACACCAGCAAAGGTATTGTTAGAGATCGGGATCATCTATTTGCAGACATGACTGAGCTCGATATTGTATCCGAGATGAAAGACCAAGGAGTTTCATTCGTCAAAAGGTTTACAACCCGGAAAAATAATGAGATCATTCAAACAAACACTTACCTGTTTTCATTTTCTGCACCACTTCCTCCAAAGTCAGTCAAGGCAGGTTATTGCAATCTAAACGTTGATGTATATATTCCAAACCCTCTGCGCTGCTTCAAGTGTCAGAAATACGGACATGGTGTGAATACTTGCACATTGTCTGTTACATGTGCTCACTGTGCTGAGAATACACATGTAACAGAAGATTGTGATAGTATTTCTAAAAAATGTGCAAACTGTTCGGGACCTCACTCGTCTTTTTCTAAAGAATGTCCCATTTGGAAAACGCAAATGGAAATTAACAAAGTCAAATTTTCCAGAAACGTCAGTTTCGCAGAAGCCAAAAAAATTGTACTGTCCTCTGAACTCACTGAGACCTACGCCTCCGTCACTAAAACTCCTGAATCGTCCTCAAAAAGAACTACTTCACCTGTAATCACTTCATCAAGCTCATGTCAGACTGACTTGACATGGGTGAATACAGAACATCCCAAATCTATCTTTCCTGAACAGTCCACTCAGACAACACCACCTTCTACGCAGCAAAACGTATCTCCTCCTTCTCAGTCTCGATCTCAGTGTGTGAAAGAAGAATGAAAAACAAACAGTAAAATCGAAAACCAAAACAAGAACAGAATCGTCGAAACCAACTCGAGCTCCTAAAGGGTCAGATGATAAGATCAAATTGTTTAATAGGTTTGGATCAATGGAGGATATGGAAGTGTCTGACACTATCCATTCAGGGCACATAGCTTGTCGCCCTCAAAAACCGTGCAGGGTAGATCCCCAGTCAACCCCACCAAAAGATAATGTTTTCCAAAAATATAGTACAGTGGAATTGTAGAGGATTAAGGACAAATTTTAATGAGTTACATCTTTTAGTTCAAGATCTGGCACCATCAGCGTTCTGTCTGCAGGAAACTTATCTGAAACAGACAGATACATTTTAATCTACGTCAGTTTGATGCATATCACTATTTCTCACCTCTGGGTGACAGGGCCACTGGCGGATCTTCAATCCTTGTTAAGCAGAATGTTATTCACAGCCCAGTAAAACTTTACAACTAATCTTCAAGCTGTTGCAGTAAGAATCACTCTTCATATTGCCTTTACAATATGCTCGTTGTATATCCCGCCTTCTTTCACACTTCATCTGTCTGATCTTCAGGGTCTCTATGATCAGCTTCCGAAACCATGCATTATAATGGGTGATCTCAATGGCCATAATCCACTCTGGGGTGGCACAGCTACTAACAATAAAGGTAAATTACTAGAAGATTTCATCGCGAACAATGACTTGTGTATATTCAATGATGATTCAAGCACTTATCTGCATCCTGCAACCGGCACCTACTCTTCTTTAGATTTATCTGTTGCAGACTCTAATCTACTCAATGAATTTGATTGGTCAGTCCATAATGATCTCTGTGGAAGTGATCATTTTCCAACGATACTATCACACATTTCCCCAACTGATTCTCCATCTTACTCAAAATGGAATTTTTCCAAGGCAGATTGGTCCTTATTTCAAACTTTTTGTACATCTAAACTAAGACCTGAATGTTTCAGTGATGTTGCTGATCCTATTGAGATGTTTTCTGACGTTTTAACTGTAATAGCTGATGAATGTATACCAAAGTCCTCTACAACTCCACATGTACGGGAAGCCATGGTTTACTGCAGACTGTAAAATGCTAGGAAAGCAAGGAAGAAGGCAGAGAAATATTTCCGCCATCATCCCAACTGTCCATAACTTAAATAAATTCAAAATACTAAATGCGAAGCGCGTCGTACCTTCAAGCAAACTAAACGTCAGTCTTGGCGAGACTATGTTTCAAAATTAATTCACGAACACCTATGTCAAAATATGGAATATGGTGCAAAGGATAAAAGGTAAAGGATCAAAATCTGGTGTTCATCATCTTAAAATGGAAACACCATATTAACTGATAAATCTGACATAGCTAATAAATTAGGAGAAACTTTAGCTCAACATTCCTCATCATCAAATTATACACAAACATTTCAAAATTTAAAAACAAGCTGAAAAAAAAGAAAATCAATTTTGCGTCTGATAATGGTGAGGACTATAATGAGGTTTTTCCATTCATGAACTACACACTGCCTTAGGGCAAGCTCATGATACTGCTACGGGTGCTGATGGTATTCATTATCAGTTACTTAAACATTTACCTGATTCTTGTTTAGAAACCCTGTTAAATATTTTTGATCAAATATGGACAACGGGTAATTTTCCTTCCTCGTGGCGGAATGCTGTCATTATTCCTATTCCAAAACCAGGCCGTGATCATACTGATCCTTCCAACTATAGGCCAATATCGCTTACTAGTTGCGTTTGCAAGACCATGGAAAGAATGGTCAATAACAGACTTGTATGGTACTTAGAAACTAATAATCTTATTACAAATATCAGTGTGGGTTTAGGAAAAACAGAAGTACCATTGACCATTTAGTTAGATTAGAAACGTTTGTTAAGAATGCTATCGTAAATAAACAACATGCTGTATCTATATTTTTTGATCTCGAAAAGCTTATGATACCACCTGGAAACATGGAATTTTGAATGATCTTCATGATATGGGTCTGAGAGGCCGTTTGCCTAATTTCATATCACAGTTTTTAACAGATCGAAATTTCCAGGTGCGTGTGGGTTCCACCTTGTCTGAATTGTATGAACAAGATCAAGGTGTCCCGCAAGGTAGCATATTATCTGTAACGTTGTTCAGTATCAAAATAAATAGTTTATCGAAAGTGTTAAATGACTCTGTTGATGGGTCATTATTTGTTGATGATTTTAATGTCTCATGTCGGGGTATAAATATGCACACGATTGAGAGACAGTTGCAGCTCTGTCTCAATAAAATTAAAGATTGGTCCGAACGAAATGGCTTTAAGTTTTCTAAATCTAAAACTAACTGCATCCATTTCTGTCGCAAATATAAACCACACAAGGACCCATATTTACATCTATCGGGTACCCCATTAAAGTAGTTAAGGAGGCTAAATTTTTGGGTATCATATTTGACCATCATCTTACGTTTTACCTCATATTAAATATCTTAAGGCAAAATGTCTGAAGGCATTAGATATATTAAAGTCGTCTCCCATGCTAAGTTGGGAGGTGATCAGTCGACCCTCCTTCACTTATACAGAGCACTAATTCGTTCCAAACTTGATTATGGTTCGATCGTGTATGGTGGAGCCTGCAAAAGTAACTTGAGTCTATTAGATTCTGTCCACCACCAAGGTCTAAGACTTTGTCTTGGATCCTTTAGAACCTCTCCCATTGACAGTCTTTATGTTGAGGCCGATGAGCCATCTTTAACACTTCGCCGTATCAAAATGTCTTTACAATATGTCACAAAGTTATCTTCTAATGATTCCAATCCTGCTCACAACTGCGTTTTCACCCTCTTTATGAGGATTTGTATAATAGAAAAACTGCCCTTGTTCCGCCTCTTGGGATACGAATCAACCATATATCTCTGCTGCCGGCATTGAGTTGGAGAATATATCTCCTTCCGTCTTTTCTTCTCCTCCTTGGCAATTGGTTAAACCACACGTTGACCTAACATTAACTACATTTAAAAATCAGAAACAAATGACTTACAGTATAAGCAAGAATTTAGTCAACTACGAAATAAATATAATACATACAAATCCTTATTTACGGATGGGTCCAAGGACGGTGGTGCAGTGGCATGTGCCACTGTCATTGAATCAGAACAATATCTTCTAGAATACCGGATAACAGCTCTATATTTACCGCAGAAGCAAACGCCATCTTAACAGCTCTTAAATATATTCAAAGACATCCTAAACATAAACAATATATAATCTTTTCTGACTCACTTTCTTGCCTTCAGGCTATTAAAAATCTATCTTGCAAACATCCACTTTTAATTGAAATAATCGAATTATATAATGAACTTGCTACTGGCCAATGCGACATCGTCTTTTGTTGGCTGCCCAGCCACGTTGGCATTTCTGGGAACACAATGGCTGATCTTGTTGCCAAGGCGGCACTCAACAAATCTGTGACACCACTTCTTATTCCATATTCTGATTATAAAGCTGGCATTAGAACTTACATCCGTGATCTGATGCAGAAGAAGTGGGACACCCAAGTAGGTATTAATAAATTACATGAAATAAAACCCTACATTGGTTATACCTACTTGGGTTGTCAGTCCAGATTTGAGGAGGTCATTATGCGACGATGTCGCATTGGCCATACGCGTTATACTCACAAATACCTACTGAAAGGTGAGGATCCTCCGTTTTGTATCCCTTGTGATGAGAGAACCACGGTCAAGCATGTCCTGCTTGACTGTGTTGAATTCTCCATCATAAGGGATAAATATTTCAATGTAAAAACATTGAAGGATCTTTTTACAAATGTTAATTATCATTTAATTATTGGCTTTTTAAAAGAAATTGATTTAATGAATGAATTTTGATTAATATGTTCTGTACATAGATGTATTTTAATTATTGGTAGTTTTGATTTGTAACTTAGATTGTGAGTGGCAGTGCCCTCAAAGGGGTTAGTAGCGTAAAATTATTGTCCTCCTGAGAGGTACGTAAGTCCCAAAACATTCAAAGTAAATTTCAACCTACTACTCTTTTAATCGTAGAATATATGTTCCTTTAATATATGGCTAGATTATCTAACATTGCTAATAGCTGAGGGGATGGTGTAAATCCAGCTAGGGTCCATGCAGGAAGCTAATGTACTGTAAGTCCCCATGGTCCCTAGTATGGTGATCTACCTTCAGTTGTTGGCAATATATAGCCGGTTTTTACCTTGTATTGTCCTATAGTTAGACTGCTTTAGATTTGATTGCTAGTTTTAAATTCGAATCTGTGATAATCTAGTTATTTTACTGTCCTTCGTTGACAGGTTTTATAGTTTGCCCTTGCTTATTATGTATAAAATTAATTGTTCTCGTCACGATATGGCTGAAATATTGCCGATGTGACGTTAAATTTTAACTCACTCACTCACTCTAATATCGAGATGTTCTCGTCACGATATGGCTGAAATATTGCCGATGTGACGTTAAATATTAACTCACTCACTCACTCAGTCATTCAGAAGATTGATCTTCAAAATTTATATGACCAACTCCCAAAACCGTGTATCATTATGGGAGATTTAAATGGCCACAACCCGCTCTGGGGTGGTACAACAACTAATGCTAAAGGTAAACTCTTAGAAGACTTTTGTTCAGACAATGATTTATGCATATATAATGACGGTTCTAGCACATATTTACATCCTGGCACAGGAACTTATTCAGCTCTTGATTTATCGATTACTACCTCAGACTTATTGAGTGAATTCGAGTGGTCAGTCCACGACGACCTGTGTGGAAGTGACCATTTCCCAACAATTCTCAAACCCGTGAATCCATCTGATGTTCCTCCATCATCAAGATGGAACTTTAAGAAGGCTAACTGGCCTTTATATGAAACTTTCTGTGCTGACATACTCAAACCAGAACTTTTCATGATCTTCCTGATGCCATCAATTGTTTTTCAGATGAGCTCAGACACATAGCTGAGAAGTGTATCCCAAATCCTCTGCAGTTCCTCATGTACGTAAACCATGGTTTAACGCTGAATGCAAACAAGCTCGCAAGGCACGAAAGAAAGCTGAACATTATTTCCGTCGCCATCCTATGGTCCACAATTTAAACAAATTTAGAATTTTAAACGCCAAAGCACGGCGTACTTTTTAAACAAAATAAACGCCAATCTTGGCGAAACTATGTCTCAAACATCAATTCGCGCACGCCAATATCCAAGGTGTGGAACATGATTCAGAAAATAAAAGGTAAAGGGATCTAAATCTAGCATTAAGCATCTAAAAAGTGGAGATGAATTATTAACTGATAAATCTGACATAGCAAATAAACTTGGAGAAACTTTGGCCAAACATTCTTCCTCATCTAACTATGTACCTGAATTCCAGAAATATCAAAGACAGCAGGAAAAGAAATCTATTAATTTCAATTCAGACAATGGGGAAGACTACAATGAAACCTTTTCGATACATGAGCTTCATACTGCTCTTGACCAAGCTCACGATACTGCTTCAGGGGCTGATGGTATACATTATCGACTCCTGAAGTACTTGCCTGAATCATGTTTAGAGACGCTCTTATCTATTTTTGATGACATTTGGACATCTGGACAATTTCCTTCGTCGTGGCGCGATGCTATAATTGTGCCCATCCCTAAACCTGGACGTGATCATACTGATCCTTTCAATTATAGGCCAATTTCATTAACTAGCTGTGTTTGCAAGACCATGGAACGCATGATAAATAATCGACTTGTTTGGTATTTGAGAAGCCAATCACCTTATAACTAATATACAATGTGGTTTCCGTAAAACCGTAGTACCATCGATCATTTAGTGCGCTTAGAATCTTTTGTGAAAATGCCATAATTAATAAACAACATGCAGTGTCGATCTTTTCGATTTAGAAAAAGCATACGACACAACATGGAAACATGGGATTTTAAAAGATTTACATGACTTTGGATTACGAGGCCGTTTGCCTCAATTTATATCCGGCACCCATGAAGGGCCACCTCCTCGTGGTGCGTGCTGGGTAACGCTAAGCGCCTTTCAACCCCCCGTTGTGGACCCGGGGGGGATATTTGGTCCACCAACCCGTTTGCCGTGGGTTGCGCCCCTGTGTCGGTGGAGGACGGGATTCTGGTGGTTGAGGGCAATAGGTTCCTGGAACCGTGTTCCTTTTGCCCAACACACCACTTTGGCCCTTACTTCACCTAGACGGGTGGTAGAACTGGCCCGGTTCTATCAATCGGCTGGTCACGCCATGCCCTGTGCATAGAAAGTATTTTTGCACATTTGAATTATTGGGTATTGGTAATTTTGATTGTATAGTATACAAATTATTGTTAAATTTATTGCCTAGAGTCCTATGCCAGAAGGCGGTGGCTCATGGGCCAATCTGGTGATGTCGACCTCTAAATTCTGTATGTCTCCAAGTTTTTGTTAGAGCCGAACCAGCCTGACATTATATTTGGTAGACAGATATAGCTATTTATGTTGTATTTACTGGAGTATATCACCCTTGTATCCCTGGTGTTTGCATGCTGGACATCCGGTGCTAATAGACACTGTCCGTGTTGACACTCCGTGGTGGGTGGGGAGCAAGGGTGCTGAATCACATTCCTTTCATCATGTCACAACAACAAGCTGGTTCATCTCGCCATGAAAAGAAACGGCGTATTGACGACATAGATCAATCAAGTGACCAAACAAATACAACTGTTGATTCTTGGAATCGGTTTTGGTAATAGAAGCTGCGGATTTTCTTCCTATCAAACTTAATCCTTTCGCCATTTCAAAGGCTATTTCTGGAATTTGTGGGAGGTCAAGAATGTTACTCGTCTCCGTAGTGGTTCTCTTTTAGTTGAATGTTTACGGAAACAACAGTCCATCAATCTGCTGTCAATCAAGACCTTTGCAAACATAGAAGTTACCGTGTCTGCACACAGAACATTAAACTCTTGTCGTGGCATTGTGCGTGACAGGGCACGGTGTCTCTCTGATATGTCCGAGGAAGACATTGCCGCAGAGCTGCAGAATCAGGGAGTTTCAGCAGTAAAACGTTTTACCGTTAAAAAGAGGGTAACATTATTAAAACTAATACCTATCTGTTGACCTTTTCTCGTTCCTCACTTCCAACATCTATCAAAGCAGGCTATTTCAATATCGGGGTGGATGTGTATGTCCCCAATCCACTCCGATGTTACAAATGTCAGCATTTCGGACACAGCTCACAATCTTGCCGAAACTCTGTAGTCTGTCATCGTTGTGGCGATCGTCATGACGATTTTGTTTGCGACAGAGAGTACAAATGTGCTAACTGTAATGGTGCTCATCCTGCGTCATCGAAAGCTTGCCCTGTGTTCCAGCGTGAATCGCAGATTATGAAACTTAAATGTGAAAAAAACGTTTCATACCTGGATGCAAAAAACTGCTAACTCAAACCTCTACTCCATCAAACGGTACCTACGCTGCGGCAGTTACTCGCTCTGTGGCAGTGTCCTCTACTGCGTGTCAGACTGACTTGACTTGGGTCAAGTCAGAGAAACCTCTTTCGTCAGCTTCAACTATTAAACCTACTGTCACAGTCACTCAATCTACGTCTGGTTCTCAGACTGATGAAACTCAATCCGAAACTTCATCGCAAACATCTGTTTTGCAACCAGCCGTGAATAAACTTAAAAAGAAGAAAGGAAAAGGGATTACCAGGTATAAACTACCTGTTGTTCCTTCACCTCCAGAGGTACCTCTTGAAAACTCATTTGGACCTTTAGATATGGAGGTTACTCCGTCCTCACAGGACAGGCGGAGGAGCTTATCCTCCTCGCATTCACGTGAGAGATCACCAATTGAGCCGCCATGACTCAATTGTCTACTCTAATGCAATGGAATTGCAGAGGACTACGAAATAACTTCAATGAGATACAACTGCTGATACAAGATATTCAGCCGTCAGCACTCTGTCTCCAAGAGACATATTTAAAACCTACAGATAACTTTACTTTGAGACAATACAGCGATTATCATTCCTTTTCTCCCCCGGGAGATAAAGCAACTGGAGGTACTTCTATCTTAGTACGACGGGGTATAATACATAGCCCTGTCCCCTTCATACTAATCTTCAGACTGTAGCTGTTCGACTGACCCTGCACATTGCTTTGACTCTGTGCAGCTTATATATCCCTCCATCTTGTGATGTCCGTCTGTCGGATCTTCAGAATCTGTATGATCAGCTTCAAAGCCATGTCTCATCATGGGCGATCTGAATGGACACAATCCACTTTGGGGAAGTGTCCATACCAACAATAAAGGTAAAATCCTCGAGGAATTTATATCAGATAATAATCTCTGTATTTTCAATGATGATTCAGCCACTTATTTACATCCAGCTACGGGAACATATTCTTCCCTGGATCTGTCACTCCACCGATTCAACCTTATATAATGAATTTGACTGGATGGTTCATGATGACCTGTGTGGGAGTGATCACTTCCCCACCATTCTCAAAACAATCAACCCTGGTGATGATCCACCTTTATCCAGCAGGAACTTCACCAGGGCTGATTGGTCATTATATGAGACATTATGTGCTGATCACTTTAAAACATTATGTTTTGCGAACAGCGAAGATCCGATACAGTTGTTTTCCGATTTACTCAATGACATTGCTGACCAAACTATACCTAAGTCCTCTGCAGTTCCACATATTCGCAAGCCATGGTTTGATAATGAATGTAAACAGGCCAGAAGAGCAGGAAGAAAGCTGAAAAATATTTTCGGCGACATCCTACTGTCCATAATTTGAATAAAGTAAAGATTTTAAATGCCAAGGCTCGACGTACATTTAAACAGAATAAGCGTCAGTCTTGGGAGGAAATATGTTTCTAAAATAAATTCCACGCACACCGATTTCAAAGGTGTGGAACATGATCCAAAGAATTAAGGGCAAAGGTTCCAAATCTACTGTTCACCATCTGAAGGATGGTGACAATATATTAACTGGTAAGTCTGACATTGCCAATAAGCTTGGTGAAACACTCGCCAAACACTCTTCTTCGTCAAATTACGTCCCTGAATTTCAACAATATCAGAAACAACAGGAGAAGAAGAGAATAAATTTTAACTCGGACAATGGCGAAGACTATAATGAATTATTTTCATTACATGAGCTCCACACTGCCCTTGAGCAAGCTCATGACACAGCAACAGGAGCTGATAATATACACTATCAGCTCTTGAAGCATTTACCGGAATCATGTTTGGAAACTCTTCTAAATATTTTTGACACAATATGGACTTCAGGGAATTTCCCACCTTCGTGGCGTAATGCCATTGTAGTCCCTATACCAAAAAGCCTGGCCGGGATCATACTGATCCGTCTAATTATAGACCAATCTCTTTAACGAGTTGCGTCTGTAAAACCATGGAACAAATAGTAAATAATCGATTAACATGGTATCTTGAAACCAATAATCTCATAACAAATATTCAATGTGGTTTCAGGAAAAATCGTAGTACCATTGATCATTTGGTACGTTTAGAATCCTTTGTCAAAATGCAATAGTTAATAAACAACATGCAGTATCGCTATTCTTTGATCTCGAGAAGCGTACGATAAGGCACCCATGAAGGGCCACCTCCTCGTGGTGGGTGCTGGGTAACGCCAAGCGCCCTTCAACCCCCGTTGTGGACCCGGGGGATATTAGGGTCCACCAACCCGTTTGCCGTGGGTTGCGCCCTGTGTTGGTGGAGGACGGGAGGCTGGTGGTTGAGGGCACAGGAACCAGGACCAGGTGTTCCTGTTGTCCAACACACCACTTTGCCCCTTACTTCACCTAGACGGGTGGTAGAATCGGCCCAATTCTATCAATCGGCTGGTCACGTCATGCCCTGAGCATGTGACATTTGTATTTGTTATATTCATACCTGTTTCTTTAATGGACATAACAGACAACAGTTTTAAAAAACACCTTTGCCTAGAGACTATATGCCAGAAGGCGGTGGCTCATGGGCCAATCTGGCATTTTTGACCTCCAGATTCTATATGCCTTCAGGTATCTGTCTTGGGCTGAACCAACCTGACCTTTATTCTGTTTGGCAGAAATAGCTATCTGAGTCATTATTGCTTGAGTATAACATTCCTGTAGCCCTAGTGTTTGTAGGCGGCTTCCACTATAACACTGTCCTTGTTGACACTCGATGGCGGGTGGGGAGCAGGGATGTCGAATAACCTTTCTTCCATTATGGATACCTCAAATTTAACTGGTTCTCGTTCTAAAACGAAAAGGCGTCACATTGATGCAGATATAGCAACATCTTCCGACGAGGAATCTGTTCAAAATGTTGATTCTTGGCCACGTTTTCTAGTCGTTGAAGGAGTTAATAGTGAACCACTGAAAATCAATCCCTTCGTTGTTTCTAAATCTATTGAAGGAATTTGTGGTACAGTTAGAAATGTCACGCGTCTCCGCTCCGGTTCCCTGCTTGTGGAATGTACAAGGAGACAGCAGTCTCAGAATCTTTTAAAGGCACATCATTTTGCAAACACGGAGATCGTTGTGTCAGAGCACAAAACTCTCAATTCATGTCGAGGCATTGTCCGAGATCGTGCCAAGTGCCTCTCAGACATGTCCGAGGAGGAAATTGTGACAGAACTGAAGCCCCAGGGTGTATCATCAGTGAAACGATTTACAAGGAAAGATGGTGACAATATTGTAAATACAAATACATACCTGTTCACCTTTGCCCTCACAAAGATCCCTACATCGATCAAAGCAGGGGTATTTCAACATCGGAGTGGATGTGTATATTCCTAACCCCTCCGATGTTTTAAATGTCAAAGATTCGGACACGGAGCTAAATCATGTCGTAACGCCCAAGTTTGCTCCCGTTGCAGTAAACAACACGAAAGCACAGAGTGCACAGATGATATCAAATGTGCCAATTGCAGTGGAACTCACATGTCCTCTTCCAAATCATGTCCCTCTTTCGTCACGCAGACACAAATATTAAAATTAAAATATACCAATGACATTTCGTTCACAGAGGCACGGAAATTGGTAACAAATGCACCAACCACTCCTTCTCCTTCACTGACTTATTCCGCTGCAGTTTCCTCTACTCCTCTCAAATCTGATAATGGTTGTCAAACTGCTATTAGCTGGGTATCAAACGATCAGAAAATACTGTATCCAATCGATGCTGAAGACTCACTCACTTCATCTGCTTCGCAGACTGACTCTGTCCCTGAACCCGTGATTGTGGCTGAGTGTGTACATGCCGAGAAAACGAATAGAACTCTAACTGCAAAAGAACGAAAACAACAACGGAAAAAAGAAGCAAGGTCCTTTAAAAATATTAAGGTCCCGTCACTCACAACAGCCCCTGTGGATGTTCATAACATCTTTGAACCTCTAGATATGGAAGTCAATCCATCGCTGCCTTTGCAGCATAGAGGGCAATCCAACCGCTCACTATCTCCAGTTAAGCCACCATGAGTGGCTTTCCCACTATAATACAATGGAATTGTAGAGGACTTTGGAACAATCTAAATGATCTTCAACTTTTAACACAGGATTTCAAACCATCAGCATTTTGTTTGCAAGAAACTTTTCTCAAAAGCACCGATAAATTTGACCTAAGACATTATGATTCATACCATAGCTTTTCCCCTCCAGGGGATAAAGCTACTGGCGGTTCTTCTGTTTTAGTGAGGCAGGGCATCATTCATAGTCCTGTTCCTCTCAATACCCCTCTCCAGGCTGTTGCAGTTCGAATAACATTAAATGTTGTTTTCACATTATGTTCTTTGTACATTCCACCGTCGACTTGCCTTCAACAGTCTGCACTTCAGGCGCTATATGACCAGCTCCCTAAGCCCTGTGTCATAATGGGAGATTTAAATGGTCATAACCCACTTTGGGGTAGTAATAACTGCAATACAAAAGGTAAAGTACTGGAGGATTTTTTCTTAAACAACGATTTATGCATATTTAATGATGGTTCTCATACATATCTACATCCAGGAACTGGAACTTACTCTTGTCTGGATTTATCCATTGTTGACTCTAATTTACTGAGTGAATTTGAATGGTCAGTTCACGATGACCTCTGTGGAAGTGACCATTTTCCCACCCTGTTAAAATCTGTGACACCTTCTGATGTTCCTCCGTCATCACGGTGGAACTTTGCTAAAGCTAACTGGGATTTGTATGAAACTCGTTGTTCTACTAAACTAACACCTGGTGCTTTTCGTGATGTTTCCGACCCTGTAGCACTCTTCTCTAACGAACTTCTGAAGATAGCTGATGAATGTGTTCCGAAGTCCTCTTCAAATCCACACATACGCAAACCATGGTTTACTACTGACTGCAAACAAGCTAGGAAGGCCCGGAAGAAAGCTGAACAGTATTTCCGTCGCCATCCTATGGTCCATAATTTCAATAAGTTCAAAATTTTAAATGCTAACGCAAGGCGTACTTTCAAACAAAACAAACGCCTGTCTTGGCGAAATTATGTTTCAAAATTAAACTCACGTACGCCAATGTCAAAGGTATGGAACATGATACAGAAAATCAAAGGGAAAGGTTCTAAATCTAGTATTCACCATCTTAAAGATGGAAATGAATTATTGACTACTACATCAGATATTGCTAATAAACTTGGTGAGACTCTGGCCAAGCATTCTTCCTCATCTAACTATGTACCTGAATTCCAAACATATCAAAAAACTGCAAGAAAAGAAATCTATTAATTTTACTTCAGATAATGGGGAAGACTACAATGAAACCTTTTCGATACATGAGCTTCATACTGCTCTTGACCAGGCTCATGATACTGCTTCAGGAGCTGATGGTATACATTATCAACTCCTAAAACACTTACCTGAATCATGTCTAGAGACACTTTTGAAAATTTTTGACGACATTTGGACAACTGGTAACTTTTCCTCATCCTGGCGTGATGCCATCGTTGTACCCATACCCAAACCTGGACGTGATCATACCGATCCATCTAATTATAGGCCCATTTCTTTAACTAGCTGCGTTTGCAAGACCATGGAACGCATGATCAATAACAGATTAACTTGGTACCTAGAATCTAATAATTTAATCACAAATATTCAATGTGGTTTCCGTAAAAATCGCAGTACCATTGACCATTTAGTTCGACTGGAATCATTTGTTAAGAATGCCATTATTAACAAGCAACATGCAGTGTCAATCTTTTTCGACCTAGAAAAAGCTTATGACACGACATGGAAGTACGGCATCTTAAAAGATTTACATGATTTTGGTTTACGGGGCCGTTTGCCTCAGTTTATAGCCGAGTTTTTATCTGACAGGCAATTTCAAGTCCGCGTGGGTTCAACCCTGTCTGATCATTACAATCAGGATCAGGGTGTCCCACAAGGCAGTATATTTTGTCTGTCACTTTATTTAGCATAAAGATTAACAGTTTAGCTAAAGTTTTAAACGACTCCATTGATGGATCACTTTTTGTGGATGATTTTAATATTTCTTGTCGTGGTAAAAATATGCATACTATTGAACGGCAATTGCAGCTGTGTTTAAACAAGATAAATAAATGGTGTCTTGAAAACGGCTTTAAATTTTCTAAATCAAAAACTAATTGCATACATTTCTGCCGTAAATATAAACCACATAAAGACCCAGAATTAGTTCTAAATGGAACCCCCATCAAAGTCGTAAAGGAAGCGAAATTCTTGGGACTTATTTTCGACTCCCATTTAACCTTTCTTCCTCATATTAAATCCCTAAAAACTAAATGCCTGAAGGCACTCGATTTATTGAAAGTGGTTTCTAATTCAAAGTGGGGAGGGACCAAACTACCCTCCTCCACCTATACCGTTCATTGGTTCGCTCGAAACTTGATTATGGCTCCATCGTCTACGGTGGAGCCTGCAAAAGCAACTTAAAACTTTTAGATTCTGTCCACCACCAAGGCCTAAGACTTTGTCTTGGGTCTTTTAGAACCTCTCCTATTGACAGTCTCTATGTTGAGGCTGATGAGCCATCCCTTAACCAACGTCGTATTAAATTATCATTACAGTATGTAACAAAACTCTATTCTAACGAGTCTAATCCTGCATTTAACTGTGTTTTCAATCCTTCTTATGAGGAGTTGTACAACAAAAAGCCTTCTCTTGTTCCGCCTCTTGGTTTAAGAATTAAACCATTTCTTTCTGCTGCCGGCATTGAGCTAGAAAATATATCTCCTTCCCGTCTTCTTTCTTCTCCTCCTTGGCAACTGGTGAGGCCTGAAGTTGACCTAACTCTGACAAAGTTTAAGAAATCTGAAACTAATGAATTGCAATACAAACAAGAATATAATGAGTTAAAAAATCAATATATTACATACAAATCCTTATTTACAGATGGGTCCAAGGACAGTGGCGCAGTGGCATGTGCCACTGTCATTGGATCAAGAACAATATCTTCTAGAATACCGGATAACAGCTCGATATTTACAGCAGAAGCAAACGCCATCTTAACAGCTCTTAAATATATTCAAAGACATCCCAAACATAAACAATATATAATATTTTCTGACTCACTTTCTTGCCTTCAGGCTATTAAAAATCTCTCTTGCAAACATCCACTTTTAATTGAAATACTCGAATTATATAATGATCTTGCTACTGGCCAATGCGACATCGTCTTTTGTTGGTTACCCAGCCACGTTGGCATTTCTGGGAACACAATGGCTGATCTTGCTGCCAAGGCAGCACTCAACAAATCTGTGACACCACTTCTTATTCCATACTCTGATTACAAAGCTGCTATTAGATCTTATATCCGTGATCTGATGCAAAAAGAAGTGGGACACCCAAGTCGGTATAAATAAATTACATGCAGTAAAACCAACTATCGGTTACACCTACTTGGGCTGTCAGTCCAGATTTGAAGAGGTCATCATACGACGATGTCGTATTGGCCACACAAGATATACTCATGAGTACCTATTAAAAGGTGAGGATCCTCCGTTTTGTATCCCTTGTGATGAAAGAATCACGGTCAAGCATGTCTTGCTTGACTGTGTTGAGTATTCCATCACAAGGGATAAATATTTTCAATCACGAACTATGAAGGATCTTTTAAATAGTATCAGTTATCATTTAATTATTGAATTTTTAAAAGAATTAGATTTGTTAACAGATTTGTAAATAGCTAAATATTTTATGATTGGAAGTTCGAATTAGTACCACAGATTGTTAGTGGCTGTATCCTCGAGGGGGGTTAAAGTACTGTAAAATTATTGTCCTCCCGAGAGGGTACGTAAGTCCCCAAACATTCAAAGTAAATTTCAACCTTCCGTTTTTTAATCGTAGAATATGTGTAATTTTAACGTATGGCTAGATTTATCTCAATTGCTAACAGCTGAGGGGATGATGTAAATCCAGCTAGGGCCCATGCAGGAAGCAAATGTACTGTAAGTCCCCATGGTCCCTAGTATGGTGATCTACCTTCAGTTGTTAGCGATCTATAGCCTATTTTTATATTGTGTTGTCCACTATAGTTAAAATGTTTTAGACTCTATTACTAGTTTTACATAAATATCTGTGATATTCTAGTTGTTTTACTGCCCTTCGTTGGCAGGTTTTTTTATAATATACATATATTACATTCCAATATCGAATGTTCTCGTCACGATATGGCTGAAATATTGCCGATGTGACGTTAAATATTAACTCACTCACTCACTCACTTGATTACGGCTCTATCGTATATGGTGGGGCCTGTAAAAGCAACCTCAAACTACTTGATTCTATCCATCACCAGGGACTAAGACTTTGTCTTTGGTCTTTCAGAACCTCTCCCATTGACAGTCTCTATGTTGAGGCCGATGAGCCATCTTTAAAACTTCGCCGTATCAAATTGTCCCTACAATATATCACAAAGTTATATTCTAATGAATCAATCCTGCTCACACTTGCGTTTTTAATCCTCTTTATGAGGATTTGTATAATAAAACCTTCACTTGTCCCACCTCTTGGGATAAGAATCCAACAATATATTTCTGCTGCTGGCATTGAGTTGGAGAATATATCTCCTTCCCGTCTTCTTTCTTCTCCACCTTGGCAATTGGTTAGGCCACAAATCGACCTAACACTCACTAAATTGAAAAAATCAGAAACTAATGACTTACAATATAAACAAGAATATAATCAATTAAAAGTAAATATAATACATATAAATCCTTATTTACAGATGGGTCGAAGGATGGTGGCGCGGTTGTTTGTGCCACTGTGATTGGGTCCAAAACAATATCTTCAGATTACCCACTGACAGTTCCATTTTCACAGCTGGAAAGCAAAACGCAATCCTAACAGCTCTCAAATATATAAATAGACACCCTAAATATAAACAATATATCATCTTTTCTGACTCTCTGTCTTGCCTTCAGGCGATTAAAAATATTTCTTGTAAACATCCACTTTTAATAGAAATTATAGAATTATATAATGATCTT